>NC_135953.1:15299553-15345367 GCF_053455715.1 Rhinoraja longicauda
TTAGTTACCAATCCCTCTGTCCAGCCACACACGCACTGCCTCTCTCAGTGGTGGAATTATAATACCTTGAGAAAATATTATTGGGCCCTGAATACTTTGTCTTTCTCTGAATTAATTTTGCCCTACATTGAAAACTCCAATCAGATAACTTTAGAATTTTCCATTCTATTGAAATACAAAGATAATTCCTCAATAGTTGCTTTTGTGGCTAACCTCCCAGTTTCCAATTGTTGTCCATCCACACTGTCAGTTCCAGTAACACAGCTCTTTGCTGGGCAATGTGGCTGCTTTGTCTTTGGGATGAGATGTGGATGGAGAGTTGTGTAGGAAAATAACTGTAGATGCTGGTACAAATCGAAGGTATCACAAAATGCTGGAGTAACTCAGCAGGTCAGGCAGCAATTAGGAGAGAGGGAATGGGTGACGTTTCGACCCGAAACGTCACCTATTCCCTCTCTACTAGATGCTGCCTGACCTGCTGAGTTACTCTAGCATTTTGTGATACTTAGTATTGGACGGAGAAGCAATCTGCAAATACTTACATTCTCAATCCCATTCCCATTGCAACCTGTCTGACTGCAGGCTTCTCCACTGCTGCTGTGAAGCCCAACATATGAGCCAAACGCAGGCAAATGGGACTCGTTTACTTTAGAGATACAGCACGGAAACAGGCCCTTCAGCCCACCGACACTGCACCGACCAGAGATCCCTGCATACTAACACAAACCTACACACACTCGGGACAATTTACAATTAAACCAAGCCACTTAACCTACAAACCTATACATCTTTGGAGTGTTGGAGGAAACCGGAGATCCCGGAGAAAACCCACACAGGTCATGGGGAAAACGTACAAACTTCGCGCAGTCCGTAGTCAGGATGGAACCCAGGTCTCTGGTGCTGTAAATCAGCAACTCCACCTAGCATCAAACCCATCAGATTAATTGCATGAAGTTGGGCCATTGGGCCTGCTTCCATGCTGTATGACTCTAAACACCAAGTGCTATTATACTACACAGTAGATCTGCTGAGAACTGATCTCTGATTTCCTGAGGGCAATATTCCCTGGAACGTGAATGTCCAGGACACATTTTTGTCAAGGATTAGTCTGGATGACACACTAAGACCACAGCTTAAGAACAGAGGGTTTGCATGCACCACCGGCTGTGGTGTAAGAGTTGGCGATCTGTCCTGTGCAGGACAGATCGCCAACTCTTACACCACAGCCGGTCTGGCTGGAAGCCAGCCTTGGTTGGGGTTCATGCCAATGCCTGCCAGAGGCTGTGGGAAGAACCCTGTGGTACGTTCAGCCCGGAGCAGTTGTGACATTCCGTACTGGTTCTCCACGTGAAAACGCCATTTTGAGGGAAAAGAAACAGTGTTAGTCCCTGACGAGCCATGAGTGCTTGACGATGCGTGAAGAAAGCTTCTCCTTACCTGTCTGATCTCCATGTCCACGATGGACCGTTTGCCTCCTGTGGGACAGTTGTTGATGTAACAAGCTGAAGCGAAGGAGATGAGGAAGAGGAGTCCGACCGTGAGGCAAGTGGAGTGCATGGTATTCTCTGGGTGTGTCTGACAGCAGGGAACCTTCCAAACTGCACTGAGCAACTTCCAATCCACTCCCTTTTTATACCCTTCAAAATGCTCCATCCACTGGGATGCTTTCATGTTGCTAAGTTATTGCTGGCTGATTACATTTTCTAAACCATTGTAAGGAACACTCAGACAATGCCACTCACAATTCACCTGAGGTCAGCCCATAACCTCGATGTTTTAATTTTATAAACGCTTAATTTATTTAATGCATAAAAGTGCAGGCCATTCCAATCTGAATATCATTTTACCAATTAAAAACTACTAATGTACGTTAATGCTCAAAGATCATTGCAATCAAGGGATGGGTGGAAATTAGCAGTCCAAATTAGTGTGATTGAGGGAAAGGTTCGGGGGTCAGAAGTGTCTGGAATTGATGAGGTAACAAATTGGACTGAGTTTTCCACCAGAAAACATGGATGATTTTGAGAAGACTCAGTAAGATGTCATCAATGAGAATCAGATCCAGATAGAGACCAGAGCGAATGGTAGAGTTGATGAATGTGACCACAACAGCTTGAGTGAAGCTACTGGATCTATAGGACTCTGCTATTCAAGTTCACATCACCAAGTTATAGGATCGATGCACCGTGTTATAGGAAAGATGTTGTCAGACTGGAAAGGGTACGGAGAAAGATTTACAAAGATGTTGCCAGGATTCAAGGGCCCGTGCTATAGGGAGCAGTTGTGCAGACTAGGACTCTATTCCTTGCAGCGCTGGAGGATAAGGGGTGATCTTATACAAGTGTACAAAATTGTGAGAGGAATAGATCGGGTAAACGCAGGAGTCTCTTGCACAGAGAAAACCAGTGTACATAGATTTAAGGTGAGTGGGGAAAGATTTAATAGGAACCTGAGCAGTATTTTTTTTTTACACAATGGGTGATGGGTGTGTGGAAGAAGTTGCCAGAGGAGGTAGTTGAAGCATGGACTATCGCAACAATTAACAAACATTTAGACAGGTACATGGGTCGGGCAGGTTTAGAGGGATATGGGCCAAACACAGGCAGGTGGGACTAGTGTAGATGGGACATGTCGGTCAGTGTGGGCAGGTTGGGCCGATGGGCCTGTTTCCACGCTGTATCACTCTGTGACGCTATGACTTTAGGACCAGGGGTCCCAACCCGAAACATCGTCTGGCCATTCTCTCCACCGATATTACCTGAACCGTTGAGTTCCTCCAGCACTTTGTGTTTTGCTCCAGGTTCCTGCGTCTGCATTTTCTTATGTCGCCCTGCGTCTCCCATTGCCGTTTGTGGATCCAGTTTGCCCAACTTGGCCTGGATCTCCATGGGTGCTAATCATCTGGACCAGTCTCCCATGTGGGACCTTGTCCAAGGCCTTACTGAAGTCCATGTAAACCACTAGTGTTGTGCCTAGTTCTAACATAATAGCAGGGGGCATAGGTGGGGGAAAGCACCGAGAACAACGAGGGGCCGGTGTGGAGGGGGGGGGGAGGGGGCTGACGAGAACAGAGAGGACCCCAGCAGGAAGGGGCCACCGAGAACAGTGTGGAAACAGGCCCTTCGGCCCCCCCTGAGTCCGTGCTGACCAGTGATCCCCGCACATTAACACTATCCTACACACACTGGGGACAGTTTTTCAACTTTGCCAAGCCAATTAACCTACATACCTGTACGTCTTTGGAGTGTGGGAGGAAACTGAAGTTCCCGGGGAAACCCACGCAGGTCACGGGGAGAACGGACAAACGGCGTACTGGCAGCGCCCGTACTCAGGATCGAACCCGGGTGCCTCGCGTAACTCTACTGCTGCGCCACCGTGCCCCCACCTCTGGGACCAGCCCGCACAGAGTCGCCTGGCTTGGGCGCCGCTCAGTATCATCGCCTTACGTTTAAATTGAAATCATTAATGTATATATTACGAAAATCAAGAGACACTGTTGAACCTCGCTGGCAAGTATTCCAGTTGCAAACCTTTGCTCTTTGCTTGTTGCCACTGAGCCTCTCTCTAGCCTCTGTCTGCCACTGTTGAACCCTTGCTTCAGCTTTCTTTGTCATGACCATTCGCAGCATGAGGTAGAGCCTTATCCTGAACTGGTCCCAGCCTCTCTGTGGAGGAAGGATTCTGAAAGGATTATTTGAACGTGTGCCATGTTCCTTTGGTTGGGTGCAATGACTCCGGGCAAAGCAGACACTGGGCTGGGAATGTGAACAGACAGGAGGACAGGCCAGTAGCTTGCTCCTGGAGATGCGTTGGGAGGTTCTGGGAAGGAGGTGGAGTGGCAGACGGAGGGAGTTCCGGAGCGTGGTGCAAAGGCAGCTGGTCGTCCTGGCGTACGGGATGAAAAGCTACAGTGGCTGGCAGCGAGGGACGGGATCATTTGTGGGATGGGCTGGGCTGGGCTGAAGGTGGTTGGAAAGGTTGGCAGACGCACGGGCCCGAGGAGACCGATCCCTTGTAAAACATTCGAGTCAGCAGATTTCGAACCGTGGTGACGTGTCCATTCGAAGCAAAGAACATTTAAAAGTCTCAGGAAACCAAACCCCATCGGTTTGGAACTGCTGAGGCAGAAAGTATATCCCGAGAAACAACTTTGGTTAGTAAAGTTATGGTAATATGTCCATGGAGACTGGGTAAGAGGCATCTACCCGGGTTCTTGGTCAAAGAAGGCATCCATTGTGGACTCCACATTTCCTTGATCATCGTTGCTTTCTGCATATCTTCCATTCACTTGTCCTAATTACCATCTATATCTCTCGTTCCCCTTTCCCCTGACACTCAGTCTGAAGAAGGGTCTTGACCCGAAACTGCTTGATTAGTACAGGTGCCAGAGGTTATGGAGAGAAGGCAGGAGAATGGGGTTAGGAGGGAGAGATAGGTCAGCCATGATTGAATGGCAGAGTAGACTTGATGGGCCGAATGGCCTAATTCTCCTCTTATCACTTATGACCTTATGACCTATTCCCTTTCTCCAGAGATGCTGCCTGATCCGCTGAGTTACTCCAACTATTTGTGTCTGTCTTCCTTCATCAAAGACCTCTTTACAATGAGCGTGGGATGTTAATGATTGCACAGCGCTCAGCTCCACTTGCTGACAATGAGGCTGTGTCTCGATGCAGAAAAACCTGGGAGCTATCTAACTTTGGGCAGATCAGTATCGAGTAGCATTAGTGAGTAAAATTACCCACAAACATCCCATTCAGAAACAGAAGGAAGAATGCAATCCAGCTAACTGTTGCAACACAAGTAGATAGAGTGGTGGAGAAGGCATATAGTATGCTTGCCTTTTCTCGGTTGGGGCATTATCAGAGGGAGGATGCAACGATGCAGCTTTATCGGACTTTAGTTAGGCCACAATTGGAGTATCTGGTGCAGTTCTGTTCGTCCCATTACAGGAAAGGACGTGGAGGCTCTGGAAAGGGTGCAGAGAAGATTTACCATAATGATGTGTAGGATGGACCTGCAAATGCTGGTTTATACCGAAGGGCCTGTTCCTGTGTTGTACTGTTCTATGTTCAACCAGTCTCCTCCAGATCATCAGCAAAGTGATGGAAGCCATCACCGGCGGTGCTGTTGTGCGGCACTTGCCCTGTTCACTGATGACCAATGTAGGTTTGGCTAGAAGCAGTCTGGCCAGTGCTGCATCACCGGGCATCACGGTGGCGCAGCGGCAGAGTTGCTGCCTTACAGCGAATGCAGCGCCAGAGACCCAGGTTCGATCCCGACTGCGGGGAGTTTGTACGTTCTCCCCCGACCTGCGTGGGTTTTCTCCAAAACCTTCGGTTTCCTCCCACATACCAAAGACGTACAGGTATGTAGGTTAATTGGCTTAGTAAATGTAAAAATTGTCCCTAGTGGGTGTAGGATAGTGTTAACGTGCGGGGATCGCTGGTCGGCGCGGACCCGGTGGGGTCCAAAAGGGCCTGTTTCCGCGCTGTATCTCTAAACTAAACTAAACTAAGCTGTCAGCTCCTGATATCACCACAACCTACATCTATGCAAGGAGCTAATCTCTAGAGGTGGGGTGAGAGTGACTGCATAGTGATTCCTTAAGGAATAGACTCAGGGCAGCATCAAAGTGTCCGCATAACACTGAAGTCATTGGGCTTCCAAGGGGAAACATTACTGGGGGCTGGAGGCATAACTCACACAGAGGAAAGTTATTGTCGTTGCTGGGCTTCAATGAACAAAGTCCCAGGATAGCACTGGATCCTAAAGGAGACAAAGTGCTGGAGTAACTCAGCAGGTCAGGCAGCATCTCGGGAGAGAAGGAATGGGTGACGTTTCGGGTCGAGACCCTTCTTCAGACTGATGTCAGGGGGGGCGGGACAAAGGAAGGATATAGGTGGAGACAGGAAGATAGAGGGAGATCTGGGAAGGGGGAGGGGAAGAGAGGGACAGAGGAACTAACTGAAGTTGGAGAAGTCAATGTTCGTACCGCTGGGCTGCAAGCTGCCCAGGCGAAATATGAGGTGCTGTCACTTTGAGGTGACGTCACTTTGCCTATCCAACAAATCATCCTCCAACATTTCCGTCACCTACAACGGGACCCCACCACTGGCCACATCTTCCCATCCCCTCCCCTCTCTGCGTTCCGCAGAGACCGTTCCCTCCGTAACTCCCTGGTCCACTCGTCCCTTCCTACCCAAACCACCCCATCCCCGGGCACTTTCCCCAGCAACCGCAGGAGATGCAACACCTGTCCCTTTACCTCCCCCCCTCGACTCCATCCAAGGACCCAAACAGTCTTTCCAGGTGAGACAGACGTTCACCTGCACCTCCTCCAAACTCATCTATTGCATCCGCTGCTCTAGATGTCAACTTCTTTACATCGGCGAGACCAAACGCAGGCTCGGCGATCGCTTCGCTCAACACCTTCGCTCAGTCCGCCTTAACCAACCTGATCTCCCGGTGGCTGAGCACTTCAACTCACCCTCCCACTCCCAGTCTGACCTTTCTGTCATGGGCCTCCTCCAGTGCCATAGTGAGGCCCACCGCAAATTGGAGTCCCCCTCTGTGGATGGCCCGATTGTAATCATGTATTCACAGAACTCCCGTCATAGAGAGAAAGAGAACAGCTTCAAAGTAGGCATACCTTGAGGAGATTTCACAGTGAAGCAGTCAAAATGTAGAAACAAGAAACAAATGATGGTTTACAAAGGCGGACACAAGGTCCTGTAGCATCTCAGCAGGTCAGGCAGCAATGGCTGGAGAACATGGACAGGTGAGGTTTGGGGTCGGGCAAGCAAATGACGTTGAAGTGGGAATGGTTGAGAGCTTCAGGTTCCTTGGTGTTAATATCACCAACGATCTGTTGCAGACCAGCCACATTGATGCAACAGCCAAGAAGGCAAACCGTGGCCTCTGATTCCTGAGGAAACTGAGGAAATTCGGCATGTCTCCAATGAATCTATAGATGCACCATAGAGAGCATATTGTCAGGTTGCATCAGGGATTGGTTTGGGAACAGCTCTGCTAAAGACTGCTGGAAATTGCAGAGAGTTGTCAATATTGCCCAGTCCATCACACAGACAAGACTTCCCACTATTGATTCTGTCTACAACTCATGCTGCCTCAGAAAAGCAGCCAACATAATCAAAGATAGAGCTCTCGGGGCTAGTGGAATCATGGGGTATGGGGAGAGGGCAGGCACAGGTTACTGATTGTGGATGATCAGCCATGATCACAATGAATGGCGGTGCTGGCTCGAAAGGCCAAATGGCCTCCTCCTGCACCTATTTTTCTATGTTTCTAAAGACTTCCCGCTCATTCAGGATAAAAGACTAAGCATTCACTCTATCTATTTGCCTTGTGATTTTATATACCTCTGTAACATCGCCCCTCAGCCTCCTGTGTGCCAAGGAATAACGACCTGCCCTACTCAACCTCTCTCTATAGCTCAGGCCCTCAAATCCTGGCAGCATCCTCATAAGTTTTCTCTGCACCTTTTTCCAGCTCAACAACATATTTCCGATAACAAGGAGGGTAGCTAATGTTGTCTCACTTTTTAAGAAAGGAGGGAGGGAGAAAACGGGAAATTATAGACCAGTTAGTCTGACATCAGTGGTGGGGAAGATGCTGGAGTCAATTATAAAAGACGAAATTGCAGAGCATTTGGATAGTAGTAACAGGATTGTTTCGAGTCAGCATGGATTTACGAAGGGGAAATCATGTTTGACTAATCTTCTGGAATTCTTTGAGGATGTAACCAGGAAAATTAACAGGGGAGAACCGGTGGATGTGGTGTACCTTGACTTTCAGAAAGCATTTGACAAGGTTCCACATAGGATATTAGTGGGCAAAATTAGAGCACATGGTATTGGAGGTAGGGTACTGACATGGATAGAAAATTGGTTGACAGACAGAAAGCAAAGAGTGGGGATAAATGGGTCCCTTTCAGAATGGCAGGCAGTAACTAGTGGGGTACCGCAAGGCTCGGTGCTGGGACCGCAGCTATTTACAATATACATTAATGACTTGGATGATGGGATTAAAAGTACCATTAACAAATTTGCAGATGATACAAAGCTGGGTGGTAGTGTGAACTGTGAGGAAGATGCTATGAGGTTGCAGGGTGACTTGGACAGGTTGTGTGAGTGGGCGGATGCATGGCAGATGCAGTTTAATGTGGATAAGTGTGAGGTTATCCACTTTGGTGGTACTAATAGGAAGGCAGAGTATTATCTGAATGGTGTCAAGTTAGGAACAGGGGACGTACAACGAGATCTGGGTGTCCTAGTGCATCAGTCACTGAAAGGAAGCATGCAGGTACAGCAGGCAGTGAAGAAAGCCAATGGAATGTTGGCCTTCATAACAAGAGGAGTTGAGTATAGGAGCAAAGATGTCCTTCTGCAGTTGTACAGGGCCCTAGTGAGACCACACCTGGAGTACTGTGTGCAGTTTTGGTCTCCAAATTTGAGGAAGGATATTCTTGCTATTGAGGGAGTGCAGCGTAGGTTTACTAGGTTAATTCCCGGAATGGCGGGACTATCATATGTTGAAAGACTGGAGCGACTAGGCTTATATACACTGGAATTTAGAAGGATGAGAGGAGATCTTATCGAAACGTATAAGATTATTAAGGGGTTGGACACGTTAGAGGCAGGAAACATGTTCCCAATGTTGGGGGAGTCCAGAACAAGGGGCCACAGTTTAAGAATAAGGGGTAGGCCATTTAGAACTGAGATGAGGAAAAACCTTTTCAGTCAGAGAGTTGTAAATCTGTGGAATTCACTGCCTCAGAAGGCAGTGGAGGCCAAGTCTCTGAATGCATTCAAGAGAGAGCTAGATAGAGCTCTTAAGGATAGCGGAGTCAGGGGGTATGGGGAGAAGGCAGGAATGGGGTACTGATTGAGAATGATCAGCCATGATCACATTGAATGGTGGTGCTGACTCGATGGGCCGAATGGCCTACTCCTGCACCTATTGTCTATTGTCTACCAGCGGTGCCACCGTGCCACATGTAGCCGTTACATTTGAAGGGTCATTCAGCCTATTCTAACTGCTGGCTGCTCCCAGTTCATATCGACAGCATTTATCATTTTTTAATCATTGACTCTGAAATGAGAAACAATGATCGGGGAAGCCAATTTGTACCACTAACATGTGTTAGATCTGTGAAGGAGTTTTGCCAATTCTTTATTCTTGTGCTTCTTGTGCCAAACTTCACAGTAACACAGAGCACTGCAGCATGTTTAGTCCGAGCCAATATTAAAACAATACCACATGTGTGTTGAGTCATTGTGTAAATTAAATATGCAATTTTTTTGTGCTAATGGAAGTTTATTAGTTGGTTCTCATCACTCAGTCTAATAATGACAAATATGCATTTTCGCTCAGGGCCGTCTTCAAAGTTCGTGACGGTTTAGAATTAATGTCAACGCATTGTGCATTCATCGACACAATTGATTCTGACCCCCAAGGTTGTGGGCATTCACTAATATGCTTGGATTCATTCATCACTGATCTGTGAAGTTGCATCTAACTCAGAAAACTTGTTCTTCATTGCTTACTTTCCTGTAATGTTCGAAGGCACACTTCGAAGCAATGGCTGCCAAGCTTTTTCCATGTCACCCACTTTAACTGTACAATATACCCATGTTTCTCCTCTGACACACGGTCGGGTCTTTGACCTGAAACATTAACTGTTTCTCCTTCCTCAGATGCTGCCTGACCTGCTGAGTATTTCCGGCATTTTCTGTTTATGTTTCCAGTATTTACTGATTTTCAATTGTGCTTCACCCATGAGCAATCGAGAACCAGAGGACATAGGTTTAAGGTGAGGGGGGAAAGATTTATGAAACGAGGATATTCATGGAAGGTGTATAAGATTTATGGAAGGTATATGGGACGAGCTGCCAAAGGTGGTAGTTGAGGCAGGTACTCTTGGAATAGAAACATAGAAACATAGAAAATAGGTGCAGGAGTAGGCCATTCGGCCCTTCGAGCCTGCACCGCCATTCAATATGATCATGGCTGATCATCCAGCTCAGTAGCCTGTACCTGCCTTCTCTCCATACCCCCTGATCCCTTTAGCAAAAAGGGCCACATCTAACTCCCTCTTAAATATAGCCAATGAACTGGCCTCAACTACCTTCTGTGGCAGAGAATTCCACAGACTCACCACTCTGTGTGAAGAAATGTTTTCTCATCTCGGTCCTAAAAGACTTCCCCCTTATCCTTAAGCTGTGACCCCTGGTTCTGGACTCCCCCAACATCGGGAACAATCTTCCCGTATCTAGCCTCTCCAACCCCTTAAGAATTTTATATGTTTCTATAAGATCCCCCCTCAGTCTTCTAAATTCCAGCGAGTACAAGCCCAGTCTATCCAGTCTTTCCTCATATGAAAGTCCCGCCATCCCAGGGATCAATCTGGTGAACCTTCTCTGTACTCCCTCTAAGGCAAGAACGTCTTTCCTCAGGTTAGGAGACCAAAACTGCACACAATACTCCAGGTGCGGTCTCACCAAGGCCCTGTACAACTGCAGCAGAACCTCCCTGCTCCTAAACTCAAATCCTCTTGCTATGAATGCCAACAAACCATTCGCTTTCTTCACTGCCTGCTGCACCTGCATGCTTGCTTTCAATGACTGGTGCACCATGACACCCAGGTCACGTTGCATCTCCCCTTCTCTCAATCGGTCACTATTCAGGTAATACTCTGCTTTCCTGTTCTTGCCGCCAAAGTGGATAACCTCACATTTATCCACATTATATTGCATCTGCCATGCATTTGCCCACTCGCCTAATCTATCTAAGTCACTCTGCAGCCTCCTAGCATCCTCCTCGCAGCTAACACTGCCACCCAGCTTCGTGTCATCCGCAAACTTAGAGATGTTGCATTCAATTCCCTCGTCCAAATCATTAATATACACTGTAAATAACTGGGGTCCCAGCACTGAGCCTTGCGGTACCCCACTAGTCACTGCCTGCCATTCCGAAAAGGACCCGTTTATTCCTACTCTTTGCTTCCTGTCCGCCAACCAATTTTCTATCCACCTCAACACTGAACCCTCAATACCGTGTGCTTTAAGTTTGTACACCAATCTCCTATGTGGGACCTTGTCGAAGGCCTTCTGAAAGTCCAGATATAACACATCGACTGGTTCTCCCTTATCCACTCTACTAGTTACATCCTCGAAAAATTTATAAGATTCGTCAGACATGATTTGCCTTTGGTAAATCCATGCTGACTTTGTCCGATGATTTCACCACTTTCCAAATGTGATGCTATCACATCTTTAATAACTGACTCTAGCATTTTCCCCACTACCGATGTTAGGCTAACTGGTCTATAATTCCCCGTTTTCTCTCTCCCTCCCTTTTTAAAAAGTGGGGTTACATTAGCTACCCTCCAATCCTCAGGAACTACTCCAGAATCTAAAGAGTTTTGAAAAATTATCACTAATGCATCCACTATTTCTGAGGCTACTTCCTTAAGCACTCTGGGATGCAGCCTATCTGGCCCTGGGGATTTATCTGCCTTTAATCCATTTAATTTACCTAACACCACTTCCCGACTAACCTGGATTTCCCTCAGTTCCTCCATCTCATTAGACCCCCGGTCCCCCGCTATTTCCGGCAGACGGTTTATGTCTTCCTTAGTGAAGACAGAACCAAAGTATTTGTTCAATTGGTCTGCCATCTCCTTGTTCCCTATGATCAATTCACCTGTTTCCGACTGCAAGGGACCTACATTTGTCTTAACTAATCTTTTTCTCTTGACATATCTATAAAAGCTTTTGCAGTCAGTTTTTATGTTCCTTGCCAGTCTTCCCTCATAATCTATTTTCCCTTTCCTAATTAGCCCTTTGTCCTCCTCTGCTGGACTCTGAATTTCTCCCAGTCCTCTGGTATGCTACTTTTTCTGGCTAATCTGTATGCTTCATCTTTTGTTTTAATACTATCCTTGATTTCCCTTGTTAGCCACAGATGCACTACCTTTTCTGGTTTGTTCTTTTGCCAAACTGGGACGAACACTTGTTGTAGTTCATCCATGCGACCTTTAAATGCCTTCCATTGCATGTCCACCGTCAACCCTTTCAGCATCAATCGCCAGTCTATCTTGGACAATTCACGCCTCATACCCTCAAACTTACCTTTCTTTAAGTTCAGAACACTTGTTTCTGTATTGACTTTGTCACTCTCCATCCTAATGAAGAACTCTACCATATTATGATCACTCTTGCCCAAGGGGCCTCGCACAACAAGACTGCTAACTAACCCTTCCTCATTACTCAATACCCAGTCTAGAATGGCCTGTTCTCTCGTTGGGTCCTCGACATGTTGGTTTAGAAAACCATCTCTCAAACATTCCAAGAAATCCTCTTCCTCAGCACCCCTGCCAGTTTGGTTCACCCAATCTATATGTAGATTGAAGTCACCCATTATAACTGCTGCACCTTTAGTGCACGCATTTCTAATGTCCTGCTTGATGCCATCCCCAACCTCACTACTGCTGTTAGGTGGCCTGTACACAACTCCCACTAGCGTTTTCTGCCTCTTAGTGTTTCGTAGCTCTACCCATATCGATTCCACTTCCTCCAAGCTAATGTCCTTCCTTTCCACTGCTTTAATCTCCTCTCTAACCAGTAAAGCTACCCCACCTCCTTTTCCTTTCTGTCTATCCCGCCCGAATATAGAATATCCCTGGATGTTGAGCTCCCAGCCTTGGTCACCCTGGAGCCATGTCTCCGTAATCCCAACTATATCATAATCATTAATAACTATCTCCACATTTAATTCATCCACCTTATTACGTATATTCCTTGCATTGAGACACAAAGCCTTCAGGCTTGTTTTTACAACTCTCTTACCCCTTATACAATTATGTTGAAAAGTGGCCCTTTTTGATTTTTGCCCTGGATTTGTCTGCCTGCCACTTTTACTTTTCACCTTGCTACCTGTTGCTTCTACCCTCATTTTACACCCCTCTGTCTCTCTGCTCATGCTCCCATCCCCCTGCCACATTAGTTTAAATCCTCCCCGACAGCACTAGCAAACACTCCCCCTAGGACATTGGTTCCATTCCAGCTCAGGTGCAGACCGTCCTGTTTGTACTGGTCCCACCTCTCCCAGAACTGGTTCCAATGTCCTAAAAATTTGAATCCCTCCCCCTTGCACCATTTTTCAAGCCACGTATTCATCTGAAATATCCTCCTATTCCTACTCTGACTAGCACGTGGCACTGGTAGTAATCCAGAGATTATTACCTTTGAGGTCCTACTTTTAAGTTTATCTCCTAGCTCTCTAAATTCACCTTGTTGGACCTCATCCCGTTTTTTACCTAAATCGTTGGTGCCAATGTGCACCACGGCAACTGGCTGCTCACCCTCCCCCTTCAGAATGTCCTGCAGCCGCTCAGAGATATCCCTGACCCTTGCACCAGGGAGGCAACATACCATCCTGGAGTCTCGTTTGCGGCCGCAGAAACGCCTATCTATTCCCCTTAGAAACATAGAAACATAGAAAATAGGTGCAGGAGTAGGCCATTCGGCCCTTCGATATGATCATGGCTGATCATTCAGCTCAGTAGCCTGTACCTGCCTTCTCTCCATACCCCCTGATCCCTTTAGCAATTGAATCCCCTATCACTATAGCCCTTCCACTCTTTTTCCTCCCCTCTTTTGCCGCAGAGCCACCCATGGTGCCATGAACTTGGCTGCTGCTGCCTTCCCCTGATGAGGCATCTCCCCCAACAGTATCCAAAATGGCATATCTGTTTAGGAGGGAGATGACCGCAGGGGACTCCTGCACGACCTCCCTACTGCTACGCTGGCTAGTGGCCACCCGTTTCCTTTCTGTCCGCTTATCTTTTACCTGTGGTGTGGCCAACTCACTGTACGTGCAATTCACGACCTTCTCAGCATCGTGGATGCTCCAGAATGAGTCCAACCGCAGCTCCAACCGTTCAGTGCGGTCTGCCAGGAGCTGCAGCTGGACACACTTCCTGCACAAGTAGTCATCAGGGACACCGACAATATCCCTGATCTCCCACATGTTGCAGGATGAGCAATCCACGGGGCCGATCTCATCTGACATGTCTTACCCCCAAATTAAATCAAATCCCTCTTAATCCTTTAAACTGTACCTTTACTAAACAGCACTGAACCCTTAACTCACCGAACCCTTAACTTCCTGAACCCTTAACTCACTGAACCATTAACTCACTGAACCCTTAACTCACTGAACCCTTAACTCACCGAACCCTTAACTCACTGAACCCTTAACTCACTGAACCCTTAACTCACTGAACCTTTAACTCACTGAACCATTAACTCACCGAACCCTTAACTCACTGAACCCTTAACTCACTGAACCCTTAACTCGCTGAACCCTGAACTCACTGAACCTTAACTCACTGAACCCTTAACTCACTGAACCTTTAACTCACTGAACCCTTAACTCACTGAACCCTTAACTCACTGAACCCTTAACTCACTGAACCCTTAACTCACCGAACCCTTAACTCACCGAACCCTTAACTCACTGAACCCTTAACTCACTGAACCCTTAACTCACTGAACCCTTAACTCACTGAACCCTTAACTCACTGAACCCTTAACTCACTGAACCTTTAACTCACTGAACCCTTAACTCACTGAACCCTTAACTCACTGAACCCTTAACTCACTGAACCTTTAACTCACTGAACCCTTAACTCACTGAACCCTGAACTCACTGAACCCTGAACTCACTGAACCCTGAACTCACTGAACCCTTAACTAAAATTACGAACAAAAAGCAGAAATACAACCCCGGGGTTACGCCCAATCAGTTGCTTCCTCTAGTCCGCTTCCACCAATCAGCGGCTTCCTCCAGACCACTTCTTTTAAAGTGTGTGGGAACGTTTTAATCTCCAACCGCTCCTGGGCCTCTGTGTGAACAAGCCCCGCGCTGGGTTTTTAAACCTACCGCCCGGACGCTGCTCCAACCGCTCCTGGGCCTCTGTGTGAACAAGCCCCGCGCTGGGTTTTTAAACCTACCGCCCGGACGCTGCTCCAACCGCTCCTGGGCCTCTGTGTGAACAAGCCCCGCGCTGGGTTTTTAAACCTACCGCCCGGACGCTGCTCCAACCGCTCCTGGGCCTCTGTGTGAACAAGCCCCGCGCTGGGTTTGTAAACCTACCGCCCGGACGCAGCTCCAACCGCCTCCAACCGCTCCTAGGCCTCTGGAACGTTTAAGAAACATTTACACAGGTACATGGATAGGACAGGTTTAGAGGGATATGGGTCAAACGCAAGCAGGTGGGACTAGTGTAGATCGGACATGTTGGCCGGTGTGGGAAAGTTGGGCCGAATGGCCAGTTTCCACGCTGTAAGACTCGATGACTCTATTTGCTTTTTAAAATTGCTTTTTCAAAGGTTGAGAGCAAAAGAATGAAGACATCTTGGATGTCCTGGTGTGGAATACCTCATACAGTGCTCCAGCTGTCAACTCCTGTATATCGGAGACCAAGCGCAGGCTCGGTGGTCGTTTCACTGAACACCTCTGCTCAGTCCGCCTTAACCTACCAGATCTCCTGCTGGTTCAGCAATTTACCTCCCCCTCCCATTCCCAATCTGACCTTACTGTCCTGGGCCTCCATTGTCAGAGTGAGGCCCAGAGCAAATTGGAGGAACAGCAGGTCATAGTTCGCTTGGGTAGCGTACACCCCAGCGGTATGAACATTGACTTCTCTAACTTCAAATAGCCCTTACTTTCCCTCTCTCTCCATCCCCTCCCCCTTCCCAGTTCTCCCATCAGTCTTACTGTCTCCGACTACATTCTATCTCTGTCTCGCCCACTTCCCTGACTTCAGTCTGAAGAAGGGTCTCGAGCCGAAACGTCACCCATTGCTTCTCTCCAGAGATGCTGCCTGTCCCGCTGAGTTACTCCAGCATTGTGTATCATCCATGGAATACCTCATCTTGGGTGCAGATGTGGCAGAACTCAGGAATTCATTAACTTCACCACCAATTTCCATCCTGCACTCAAATTCACTTGGACCATCTCCGACACCTCCCTCCCCTTTCTTGATGTCACCGTCTCCACAGGAGAAAGACTATCAACTGACGTCTATAACGAACCCACTGACTCCCACAACTATCTTCACTACACTTCTTCCCACCTCAGCAACGGTGATCGTCAATAGATTGTGTCAACAGGATGTGCACAAGGGACCTCCCCACGCCCCTCAATCCCCCATCACCCAGTCTCCCTGCACCCCTCAATCTCCCATTACCCCATCTCCCCACGCCCCTCAATCTCCCATCACCCAGTCTCCCTGCGCCCCTCAATCCCCCATCACCCAGTCTCCCTGCGCCCCTCAATCCCCCATCACCCAGTCTCCCTGCACCTCTCAATCTCCCATTACCCCATCTCCCTGCGCCCCTCAATCCCCCATCACCCAGTCTCCCTGCACCCCTCAATCTCCCATTACCCCATCTCCCCACGCCCCACAATCCCCCATCACCGTCTCCCTGCACCCCTCAATCTCCCATTACCCCATCTCCCTGCGCCCCTCAATCCCCCTTCACCCAGTCTCCCTGCACCCCTCAATCCCCCATCACCCAGTCTCCCTGCACCCCTCAATCTCCCATTACCCCATCTCCCTGCGCCCCTCAATCCCCCATCACCCAGTCTCCCTGCACCCCTCAATCCCCCATCACCCAGTCTCCCTGCACCCCTCAATCCCCCATTACCCCATCTCCCCACGCCCCTCAATCTCCCATTACCCCATCTCCCTACGCCCATGTCCCCATCTCCCTGCACCTGTCCATTACCCCATCTCCCTGCGCCCATGTCCCCCATCTCCCTGCACCTGTCCATTACCCCATCTCCCTGCGCCCCTCAATCCCCCATCTCCCTGCGCCCCTCAATCTCCCATTACCCCATCTCCCTGCGCCCATGTCCCCCATCTCCCTGCACCTGTCCATTACCCCATCTCCCTGCACCCCACAATCCCCATCTCCCTGCGCCCGTCCCTCATCACCCCATCTCCCTGCACCCCACAATCCCCCATCTCCCTGCGCCCCTCAATCTCCCATTACCTCATCTCCCTGCGCCCCTCAATCCCCCATCTCCCTGCGCCCCTCAATCTCCCATTACCCCATCTCCCTGCGCCCACAATCCCCCATCTCCCTGCGCCCCTCAATCTCCCATTACCCCATCTCCCTGCGCCCCTCAATCCCCCATCTCCCTGCGCCCCTCAATCTCCCATTACCCCATCTCCCTGTGCCCCTCAATCTCCCATTACCCCATCTCCCTGCGCCCCACAATCCCCATCTCCCTGCGCCCCTCAATCTCCCATTACCCCGTCTCCCTGCGCCCCTCAATCTCCCATTACCCCATCTCCCTGCGCCCCTCAATCTCCCATTACCCCGTCTCCCTGCGCCCCACAATCCCCCATTACCCCATCTCCCTGCGCCCCTCTATCTCCCATTACCGCGTCTCCCCGGATTTCATACATTTCTCCCGGTGCTGACAGTCACACACTCAATTGCTAAAGGGATATTGTGACAGAGATGATGTGAACCCAGGTAGAATCACAGTCACAGCACAGAAGCAGGCCCTTCAGCCCAACTCCTTAGAGATGCCCCATCAGAACTACCCCACATGCCTGCGTTTGGCCCATCTCTCTCTACATTTTTCCTGTGAATGGACTTGTCCTACACGTTGCTCCAGTACCTGCCTCAATGACCTCCTCTGGAAGATCGTTCCGCACAGCCAGGTTGTCCTTCAATTTCAGATGATACAAAAGTGGGTGGTTTTGCAGATAGTGAAGATGGTTGTGTAAAATTGCAGCAAGATCTTGACCGATTGGCCAGGTGGACTGAGGATTGGTTGATGGAATTTAACACAGAGAAATGTGAGGTGTTGCATTTTGGGAAGTCTAACATGGGCAGGACCTACACAGTGAATGGTAGGGCTCTGGGGAGTGTTGTAGAGCAGTGGGATCGAGGAGTGCAGGTGCATGGTTCCTTGAAGGTGGAGTTGCAGGTAGATAGGGTGATCAAAAAGTCTTTTGGCACATTGGCCGTCATCAGTCAGAGTATTGAGTATAGACATTGGGCAGTCATGTTGCAGTCGAATAAGACGTTGGTGAGGCTGCATTTAGAGTATTGTGTTCAGTTGTGGGCAGTTAGAGGAAAGATGCTGAGAAAATGGAAAGGCTACAAAGATGATTTAAGCGAATGTTGCCAGGACTAGAGGGTGTGAGCTATAGGGAGAGGTTGAGTAGGCTGGGTCTCTATTCTTTGGACCGCAGGAGGATGAGGGGGTGATCTTATAGAGGTGTTTAAAATCATAAGAGGAATAGATCGGGTAGATGCAGGGTCTCTTTCCCAGAGTAGGTGAATCGAGGACATAGGTTTAAGGTGAAGGGTCAAAGATTTAATAGGAATAGAAACATAGAAAACAGCAGAAAATAGCCTCTTCGAGCCAGCACTGCCATTCAATATGATAATGGCTGATCATCCAAAAGCAGTACCCCGTTTCTTATTTTTCCCCATATCCCTTGATTCCTTTAGCCTGAAGAGCTAAATCTAACTCTCTTTTGAAAACATTGGCCTCCACTGCCTTCTGTGGCAGAGAATTCCACTGATTCACGACTCTGGGTGAAAAGGTTTTTCCTCATCTCAGTCCTAAATGGCCTACCCCTTATTCTTAAACTGTGACCCCTGGTTCTGGATTCCCCCAGCATCGGGAACATTTTCCCTACATGGAGCCTGTCCAATCCCTTAAGAATTTTATATGTTTTTCTAAGATCCCCCCTCATCCTGCTAAATTCCAGTGAATACAAGCCCAGTCAACCCATTCTTTCATCATATGTCAGTCCCGCCATCCCGGAATTAACCTGGTGAACCTACGCTGCACTCCCTCAATATCACGAATGTCCTTCCACAAATTAGGAGACCAAAACTACACACATCTGTGGATAGGAATGGATTTGGGTCGAGACCTTTCTTCAGACAGTTGTGTGTGTGTGTGTGTATGTACCAACACTGAACTTTGTTTACATATTGTGTTGTGCTGCTGCAAGTAAAAATGTCATTGTTCTATCTGGGACACATGACAATAAAACACTCTTGACTTGACCCAGCACCTAAAGCCTGTTCACAAGATAACCTCCACCCCGCTGTGCGTTTGGTGTCGAGAGAAAGGGTGGATTTTACACAGGACAGTAAATGCTTCACACTCAATCTGCACACTTAATACAGAATACTTTTATTAAAGCAGAATGTCACACATTGCCAGCTGAATAATTAAAATAGCTTTCTCTCCTTAAACAGCATCCAAACATCTTGAAACAAACTCAATTAGCAAAGGTTAACTAACACTGAACATGGACGGTGCAGTGTAACAGACTGACGTTGAACATGGACAGTGCAGTGTATCACAGACAAATGAACTAATTATCAGGCAGCTTGTTGTCGATGGCCAGGACCCTCCCGTTGATCATTGGGAAACATTTTGCACTGTTCTGGGGAAGAGTTGTGATCACCACATTGGAACCAAACATGTGTGTGTCGATGTGCGGCCAGCTTTAGTGAAAGCATCGTTTGCTTCCATTCCCAGTCAGTGGTGGGGTGGGGTGTGGAGGGACAGACGAGTGTGTAGTGAGCGCTCTGTGTGGCAGAGCCTGGAGCTGCCCAAGGTCGGTGTGAACACAGATGGAATCAGTGGGCACAAAGACCAGGCCGCCCACTGGGCCCAGTGGAGGGGCAGAGCTGGGCTCAGGCTGTGTGCTCTGGGTCAGGGGCACCCACACCTACACCTGGACAAAACGGATGATCTCACTCAGGTCGTATCCGCTCACCGCAAAGGAGCTGCCTTCAGGGTCACAGAACCTGGCGCCACATATCAGGATGTCCGTCACACACTCTGTGTGCAGATGTTGCACCTGTCAAACAGCAGGGTGTCACACTCTGCCACGCAACACACTACTCCCCTCAGCCCCACACACCCACCCCCTCACCCACTCACATCCACCCCCTCACCCTCTCACCCCCTCAGACTGCCGCCCTCACCCACACCCACTCACACCCACCCCCTCACCCACACCCCCCTCACCCACACACCCTCACCCACACCCCCCTCACCCACACCCCCTCACCCACATCCCCTCACACCCTCACACTGCCCCCCCTCACCCACACACCCTCACACTCCCCCCCCTCACCCACACACCCTCACACTGCCCCCCCTCACCCACACACCCACCCCCTCACCCACACACCCTCACATCCACCCCCTCACACCCGCCCCCTCACCCATGCCCCCTCACACCCACCCCTCCCTCACACTGTCCCCCTCACCCCCACCGCGTCACCCACACCCCCTGACACTGCTCCCCTCACACCCACCCCCTCACTCACACACCCTCACACTGCTCTCCTCACCCCCCACCCCTTTGTGGGGAGAGGCGGTGTGGGGAGGGGCTGGTGGGGTGTGGTGTGGGTGGGGAGGGGGCGGTGTCCTCTGGTCCTTGATTCACCTACTCTGGGCAAGAGACTGTGCATCTACTCGATCTATTCCTCTCATGATTTTATACACCTCTATAAGATCTCCCCTCATCCTCCTGCGCTCCAAGGAATAGAGTCCCAGCCTACTCAACCTCTCCCTACAGCTCAGACCCTCTAGTCCTGACACCATTCTCGTAAATCTTCTCTGTATCCTTTCCATCTTGACAACATCTTTCCTACTGTGCCCAGAACTGAGCTCAATATTCTAAATGCGGCCTCACCAAAGTCTTATGCAACAGCAACATAACCTCCCAACTTCTATGCTCTGCCTGATGAAGGCCAATGTGCCAAAAGCCTTTTTGACCACCCGATCTACCTGCGACGTCATCTTCATGGAACCATGCACCTGCAGTCCTAGATCCCTCTGCTCTACACCACTCTCGAGAGCCCTACCATTCACTGTGTAGGTCCTGCCCATGTTAGACTTCCCAAAATGAAACACCTCACACTTCTCTGTATTAAATTCCACCAACTATTCCTCGGCCCACCTGGCCAATCGATCCAGACCCCTCCTTTATCTCAGAGTGGTCTTACCATCTCCCTGCTCACCCTCTTGTTTTTAACATACGTATAAAAAGTCTTGGGATTTTCGTTAATCTGTCTCGCCAATTACATTTCACGGCATTTTTGGCCCTTCTAATCGCCCACTTGACCTCTTTCCTACTCACTTTGCATTCCTCATCAGCCCCGTCTAACGCCACCTTCTTCAACCTGACATACGCTTCCTTTTTGCTCCTGGCTAGGTTTACAACCTCCATGGTCATCTATGGTCCCTTACCTTGCTGTCCTTATCCCTCCTCTGTACTGGAACATGCTGACTCTGCACTTTGATCAGCTGGCCTTTACACAACTCCCACATGCCATCTGTGGTCTTACCCAATAACAACTGATCCCAATCTCCCCTCCCTAGCTCCTGCCCAATGACATTGCCTGAAAAAGCGTTTCGACCCGAGACGTCACCCATTCCTTCTCTCCAGAGATGCTGCCTGTCTCGCAGTTACTCCAGCTTTTTGTGTCTATCTGCGGTTTAAACCAGCATCTGTGGTTCCTTCCTACACTTAATGAGATTGTAATCTGTCTTCCCCCAACATCTAGACCTGTTCCGGTTCAAACCAATATTAAAGCTCATGGATTTGTGATCACTCTTTCCAAATTCCTCTTCCACCACGACATCAGTCCCAACACACAGACCAGCGTGGTCCCTCCTCAAGTCGGACTCTCCACACACTTGTTAATGAGACCTTCTTGGCTGCATCTAACACATTCTGCCTGTCTAATCCTCTTGCCCTGAGTATGTCCCAGTTATTCCCTTTAACCTGTATCTGTACAATGTGGGCAGCACGATTGTAATCATGTATTGTCTTTCTGCTGACTGGTTAGTACGCAACAAAAGCTTTTCACTGTACCTCGCTCGGTACACGTGAGAATAAATTAAATTTCAAAAGTACAACACCCCTCGATAGACACAAAATGCTGAAGTAACTCAGCGGGACAGGCAGCATCTCTGGGGAGAAGGAATAGGTGACGTTTCACAGAGTGCTGGAGTGACTCTTGCCTTGAAGGCCAACATGCCATTAGCTTTCTTCACTGCCTGCTGTACCTGCATGCTTACTTTCAGTGACTGATGAACTAGGACACCCAGGTCTTTTTGTACTTCCCATTTCTTAACTTGACACCATTCAGATAATAATCTGCCTTCCTGTTCTTACCACCAAAGTGGATAACTTCACACTTATCCACATTAAACTCCATCTGCCATGTATCTGTCCACTCACACAACCTGTCCAAGTCACCCTGCAACCTCATAGCATCCTCCTCACAGTTCACACTGCCACCCAGCTTTGTGTCATCTGTAAATTTGCTAATGTTGCTTTTAATCCCTTCATCTAAGTCATTAATGTACATTGTAAATAGCTGCGGTCCCAGCACCGAGCCTTGCGGTACCCCACTAGTCACTGCCTGCCATTCTGAAAGGGACCCGTTAATCCCTACTCTTTGTTTCCTGTCAGCCAACCAATTTTCTATCCATGTCAGTACACTACCTCCAATATTTCTGTCCCATTTAAATCATTTCCACTTACCTCGACTATCCTATCCCCCTCGTCCAATCTCTCCCGACCCATATCCAAGACACATCACCCGCCCTTCGTCTCTTCAATGACCTCCGTTTTCCACGCTCCCACTCCCTCATCTTAAAACAGATGCTGCCTGTCCCGCTGAGTTACTCCAGCATCTTGTGTCTATCTTTGGTGTAAAGCAGCATCTGCAGTTCCTTCCTACACAATGCAACAAGCATGTGGTTCTTGCATCTTCTGCATTCTCCCTCACGGCTGCTGCATTGGGGAGTGGGCAGAGTGGGGGGCAGCAGCAGGAGGTGGGGAAGGCTGGCTGTGTCCTCACCTCAATGTCGTTGGTCTCTGGGCTGCGGGACAGTGTCCACACGCTGACCAAGGAATCCTCAGCCCCCGACACCAGCTGTGAAGAGAGGGCAGTCACGTCCCTGCGAGCAGCTCAGGCAACACGAGACACACGCACACGCACACCCACACACCCACACAACACCCACATGCACACACACACCCACACACACACACGCACCCACACCCACACACAACACCCACATGCACACACGAGCACACATGCACACACAGTGGTGTGGGGGTGTGTGGGGTGGGGGTGAGTGGGGTGGGGGTGAGTGGGGGGGGTGTGTGGGGTGGGGGTGAGTGGGGGTGTGTGGGGTGGGGGTGAGTGGGGGTGTGTGGGGTGGGGGTGAGTGGGGGGGATGTGTGGGGTGGGGGTGTGTGGGGTGGGGGTGAGTGGGGGGGATTGTGTGGGGTGGGGGTGAGTGGGGGGGATGTGTGGGGTGGGGGGTGTGTGGGGTGGGGGTGAGTGGGGGGGGTGTGTGAGGTGGGGGTGTGTGGGGGTGTGTGGGGTGGGGGTGAGTGGGGGGGGTGTGGGGTGGGGGTGTGTGGGGTGGGGGTGAGTGGGGGGGGTGAGTGGGGTGGGGGTGAGTGGGGGGGGTGTGGGGTGGGGGTGAGTGGGGTGGGGGTGTGTGGGGTGGGGGTGAGTGGGGGGGGGTGTGGGGTGGGGGTGTGTGGGGTGGGGGTGAGTGGGGGTGTGTGGGGTGGGGGTGAGTGGGGGGGATGTGTGGGGTGGGGGTGTGTGGGATGGGGGTGTGTGGGGTGGGGGTGTATGGGGTGGGTGTGTGGGGTGGGGGTGTGTGGGGTGGGGGTGTGTGGGGTGGGGATGTGTGGGGTGGGGGTGTGTGGGGTGGGGGTGAGTGGGGGGGTGTGTGGGGTGGGGGTGTGTGGGGTGGGGGTGTGTGGGGTGGGGGTGTGTGGGGTGGGGGTGTGTGGGGTGGGGATGTGTGGGGTGGGGATGTGTGGGGTGGGGATGTGTGGGGTGGGGGTGTGTGGGGTGGGGGTGTGTGGGGTGGGGATGTGTGGGGTGGGGATGTGTGGGGTGGGGATGTGTGGGGTGGGGGTGTGTGGGGTGGGGTTGTGTGGGGTGGGGATGTGTGGGGTGGGGGTGTGTGGGATGGGGGTGAGAGGGGGGGGTGATTGGGGTGGGGGGCAGAGCGTGCTGTACCTTGCCTGTAGCGGGGGCGATGTCCAGGCTGCTGATCCAGCGGGCGTGAGCGTTCACGTCCACCTGCAAGGCTCCACTCTCTGCGTCGTACATCTGGATCTGGCCGCTCCCGAATCCCGCCACAATCACCCCCGCCCACATCCGCACTGAGCTGCAGCTCACCCTGGGGGCAATGGGCACGTTAGTGGGCACCCCACACCCCGACACCCACACCCCCCCACACCCGCACCAAGCTCACCCTGGGGACAGTGGAGCTAACCCTGGGGACAGTGGAGCTAACCCTGGGGACAGTGGAGCTAACCCTGGGGACAGTGGAGCTCACCCTGGGGACAGTGGAGCTAACCCTGGGGACAGTGGAGCTAACCCTGGGGACAGTGGAGCTAACCCTGGGGACAGTGGAGCCGAGCCTGGGGACAGTGGAGTTGAGCCTGGGGACAGTGGAGCTGAGCCTGGGGACAGTGGAGCTGAGCCTGGGGACAGTGGAGCTGAGCCTGGGGACAGTGGGCAGGGGCTGAGCCTGGGGACAGTGGAGCTAATCCTGGGGACAGTGGAGCCGAGCCTGGGGACAGTGGAGCCGAGCCTGGGGACAGTGGAGCTGAGCCTGGGGACAGTGGAGCTAACCCTGGGGACAGTGGAGCTGAGCCTGGGGACAGTGGAGCTAATCCTGGGGACAGTGGAGCTGAGCCTGGGGACAGTGGAGCTAACCCTGGGGACAGTGGAGCCGAGCCTGGGGACAGTGGAGCTGAGCCTGGGGACAGTGGAGCCGAGCCTGGGGACAGTGGAGCTAACCCTGGGGACAGTGGAGCTGAGCCCGGGGACAGTGGAGCTAATCCTGGGGACAGTGGAGCTGAGCCTGGGGACAGTGGAGCCGAGCCTGGGGACAGTGGAGCTAACCCTGGGGACAGTGGAGCCGAGCCTGGGGACAGTGGAGCTGAGCCTGGGGACAGTGGAGCTAACCCTGGGGACAGTGGAGCCGAGCCTGGGGACAGTGGAGCTGAGCCTGGGGACAGTGGAGCCGAGCCTGGGGACAGTGGAGCTGAGCCTGGGGACAGTGGTGGGTGTGGGCGTGAGGGGTGTGGGCGTGGGGGATGTGGGTGTGAGGGGGATGTGGGTGTAGGGGGTGTGGGTGTGGGAGGGGTGGGTGTAGGGGGGTGGGTGTTTGTCTGTGGGTGTGGGGGTGTGGGGAGGGTGGTGTGGGTCTGTGGGGGTGTGGGTTTGGGGGGAGTGTGGGGGGGTGTGACACGAGGATGGTCCCAGCACCAGGTATCAGTGCCACTGCTGATCAACAACAGAGTGATCTTGCTGCCAACACTCACCCATACGATGGTATCTTGTGCAGCAGTGTGAAGTCGTCACCTGATTTCCAGGCACACAGCAGGCCAGAATCATCAGCTGTCACCAGGTCAGCTACACAACTCTGTAGGTTGACGTCAGAGTTGGTCATCGTACACAGTCCCAACACCCCCTGGAATCACTCAGCACACAAATAGCCCCCCCTCCCCTCCCTTCTCTAAACCTGGACCCTCTCTGACACAGACCACACTCAGTGAGCATGGGTGACAGCACCAGTGCCCCACAGGGCTGCCTTCTCTCACCCTTACTCTCACCCCTCTACACTCACCACTCTCTGGCCTAACGCTACTCTCACCTCATCTACAAGTCTGCAGATGATAGCTGGGACATGTTGGCCAGTGTGGGCAAGGTGGGCTGAAGGGTCTGTTTCCACGCTGCATCACTGTGACTCTGTGATGAAACCACCGTGATGGGCCGGGTTATGAACAATGACGAGACTGAGTACAGGACAGAGAGAGAGAGTTTGGTTCCATGGTGGCAAGACAATGTCAGCAAGATGAAGATGCTAGTTACTGACCACAGGAAGTGTGCCCCAGTCAGCATCGATGAAACGTCACCTATCCATGTTCCCCACCGATGCTGTCTAACCCGCTGAGTTACTCCAGCACTCTGTGGAACGTCACCTATCCATATCGAAACGTATAAGATTATAAAGGGGTTGGACACGTTAGAGGCAGGAAACATGTTCCCAATGTTGGGGGAGTCCAGAACAAGGGGCCACAGTTTAAGAATAAGGGGTAGGCCATTTAGAACAGAGACGAGGAAAAACTTTTTCAGTCAGAGAGTTGTGAATCTGTGGAATTCTCTGCCTCAGAAGGCAGTGGAGGCCAATTTTCTGAATGCATTCAAGAGAGCTAGATAGAGCTCTTAAGGATAGCGGAGTCAGGGGGTATGGGGAGAAGGCAGGAACGGGGTACTGATTGAGAATGATCAGCCATGATCACATTGAATGGCGGTGCTGGCTCGAAGGGCTGAATGGCCTCCTCCTGCACCTATTGTCTATTGTCCACAGATGCTGTCTAACCCACTGAATTACTCCAGCACTCTGTGAAACATCACCTATCCATGTTCTCCACAGATGCTGTCCAACCCACTGAGTTACTCCAGCACTCTGTGAAACATCACCTATCCATGTTCTCCACAGATGCTGTCTAACCCACTGAGTTACTCCAGCACTCTGTGAAACGTCACCTATCCATGTTCTCCACAGATGCTGCCTGATCTGCTGAATTACTCCAGCACTTTGTGAAACGTCACCTATCCATGTTCTCCACAGATGGTGCCTAACCCACTGAATTACTCCAGCACCTTGTGTCTATCTTTTTTATAATCAAGGACCACAATTCTCTCTCCTGCCCACCAGATTCAGGGCTGGATGGTGACTACGTGTGCTATCTGCAGGGAGTTTGTACGTTCTCCCTGTGACCACGTGGGGTTTCTCCGAGACCTTTGGTTTCCTACCACACTCCAAAGACCTACAGGTTTGTTGGTAAATTGGTTTGGTATAATTGTAAAACTGTCCCGAGTGTGTGTAGGATAGTGTTAGTGTGCGGGGATCGCTGATCGGCACCGACTCGGTGGGCCAATGGACCTGTTTCCGTGCTGTATCTCTAAACTAAACTAAACTTCTTCCCTGCTGTTTCTCACGTGCTGTCTCGTATGCGGCGGGATTTTTCTCTGCTCGGCGGGGGCTTCAATGTCGGGAGCCCCGACGTGCAGCAGTAGCGGCAGCGTCTTCGCCGGCCCCGGATCGCGGGGCTGGGGTCGGCCCGCTGCGGATCTTTCACCGTCCGGCGCGGCCTGGAACGTGGCAACCTCAACAGCCTGACCTCGGGAGAAGACGGCAGGGGAAGAGAAAATACATTCTGGCCTTCCATCACAATGAGGAGGGGACTGGACGAGACTCACTGTGATGGATGTTTCTTTTTTTTGTGTGTTTTGTGTGGGTTGGGGTTGTGTAATTTGCTTATTTTATTGCTCTTATTGTTGGACTGTGGGTGACGAAATCTCGTCCAAAAGACTTGTTTTTTGGATGACAAATAAAGATATCCTGAATCCTAAATTCCTGATCTTCCAATGTACCTCATTGGCCCCTTGCACGTTTTTACCTGCACTTGTTCTACAGGTGTAACTACATTCTGCACCCTGCTGTTTGCATTACCTGATATACTCGTGGATGGTTTGCTGTTGCTCGACAGCACACAACGTAAATGTCAGTGGGTGGCAATGACAGGCACACACACACACACACACACACACACACACACACACACACACACAGCCCAGTTACCTTCTCCCCAGCACAGTCACTGGCAATCTCAGTGATGGGGTCTCTGTGCTCCTCCAGTACTTCACACACCGTGATGTTGGTCCCTTTAGCAGGGATATTGAAGACCAGGATGGATCCCGTGGAGGAGCCTGGAACGAGAGACACAGGCAGGTCAGTGGTGGAGATGTGAGCAGCACCAACTGCAACTGACAGCCAATGAACGGGTAAACTGGCAGCAAACGCAACAAAGGCCCACGGCACATTTGCCCCAACTACCTCCCCCGACAGCCCGTGCCATACACCCTCCTGTGTAAACATTGCCTCTCAGCTTCCCATTAAATATTTCCCCTCTCACCTTAAATCTATGTCTTCTGGTTCTTGATTCCCCACTCTGGGTAAAAGACTCTGTGGGTTCACCCTATCCATTCCTCCCATGATCTTATATACCGCCACAAGATCACCCCTTATTCTCCTGCGCTCCGAGGAATAGACAATAGACAATAAACAATAGGTGCAGGAGTAGGCCATTCGGCCCTTCCAGCCAGCACCACAATTCAATGTGATCATGGCTGATCATTCTCAATCAGTACCCCGTTCCTGCCTTCTCCCCATACCCCCTGACTCCGCTATCCTTAAGAGCTCTATCTAGCTCTCTCTTGAAAGCATCCAGAGAATTCGCCTCCACTGCCTACTGAGGCAGAGAATTCCACAGATTTACAACTCTCTGACTGAAAAAGTTTTTCCTCACCTCTGTTCTAAATGGCCTACCCCTTATTCTTAAACTGTGGCCCCTGGTTCTGGACTCCCCCAACATTGGGAACATGTTTCCTGCCTCTAACGTGTCCAATCCCTTAATAATCTTATATGTTTCAATAAGATCCCCTCTCATCCTTCTAAATTCCAGTGTATACAAGCCTCGTTGCTCCAGTCTTTCAACATACGACAGTCCCGCCATTCCGGGAATTAACCTAGTGAACCTACGTTGTACACCCTCAATAGCAAGAATATCCTTCCTCAAATTTGGAGACCAAAACTGCACACAGTACTCCAGGTGCGGTCTCACTAGGGCCCTGTACAACTGCAGAAGGACCTCTTTGCTCCTATGGAAGGTTGATTAAGAAGGTTAAATTGTTGGGTATTAATAGCGAGGTTGCAAATTGGATTAGTAAGTATGCAGATGATACTAAGATAGGTGGTGTAGTTAATAATGAAGTAGATTTTCAAAGTCTACAGAGAGACGGGCCTTTTGGAAGGGTGGGCTGAGAGATGGCAGATGGAGTTTAATGCTGATAAGTGTGAGGTGCTGCATTTTGGTAGGACAAATCAAAATAGGACGTATTGGGTAAATGGTAGGGAATTGAGGAATGCAGTGGAACAGAGGGATCTGGGAATAACTGTGCATTGTTCCCTGAAGGTGGAATCTCATGTGGATAGGGTGCTGAAGAAGGCGTTTGGTATGCTTGCCTTTATAAATCAGAGCATCGAATATAGAAGTTGGGATGTAATGTTAAAATTGTACAGGGCATTGGTGAGGCCGAATCTGGAGTATGGTGTGCAGTTCTGGTCGCCAAATTATAGGAAGGATGTCGACAAAATGGAGAGGGTACAGAGGAGATTTACTAGAATGTTGCCTGGGTTTCAGCACTTGAGCTACAGAGAGAGGTTGAACAGGTTGGGTCTTTATTCTTTGGAGCGTAGAAGGTTGAGGGGGGACTTGATAGAGGTTTTTTTAATTTTAAGAGGGACGGACAGAGTTGATGTGGGTAGGCTTTTCCCTTTGAGAGTGGGGAAGATTCCAACAAGGGGACATAACTTCAGAATTAAGGGACAAAAGTTTAGGGGTAACATGAGGGGTAACTTCTTTACTCAGAGGGTGGTGGCTGTATGGAATGAGCTTCCGGTGGAAGTGGTGGAGGCAGGCTTGATTTTATTATTTAAGAGTAAATTGGATAGGTATATGGATGGGAGGGGATTGGAGGGTTATGGTCTGAGTGCAGGTAGATGAGACTAGGTCAGAGAGAGTGGTCGGCGTGGACTGGTAGGGCCGAACGGGCCTGTTTCCGAGCTGTAATTATATGGTTATATGGTTATACTCAACTCCTCTTGTTATGAAGGCCAACGTTCCATTGGCTTTCTTCACAGCCTGCTGTACCTTCATGCTTCCTTTCAGTGACTGCTGCACTAGGACACCCAGATCTCTTTGTACATCCCCTTATCCTAACTTGACACCATTCAGATAATAATTTGCCTTCCTGTTCTTACCACCAAAGTGGATAACTTCACACTTATCCACATTAAACTCCATCTGCCATGTATCTGTCCACTCACACAACCTGTCCAAGTCACCCTGCAACCTCATAGCATCCTCCTCACAGTTCACACTGCCACCCAGCTTTGTGTCATCTGCAAATTTGCTAATGTTACTTTTAATCCCTTCATCCAAGTCATTAATGTATATTGTAAATAGCTGTGGTCCCAGCACCGAGCCTTGCGGTACCCCACTGGTCACTGCCTGCCATTCTGAAAGGGACCCATTTATCCCCACTCTTTGCTTTCTGTCTGCCAACCAATTTTCTATCCATGTCAGTACCCTACCCCCAATGCCATGTGCTCTAATTTTGCCCACTAATCTCCTATGTGGGACCTTGTCGAAGGCTTTCTGAAAGTCCAGGTACACCACATCCACTGGCTCACCCTTGTCCTAGTTTCCTTGTTACATCCTCAATAAATTCCAGAAGATTAATAATAATAATAATAATAATAATGCATTTTATTGATATAGCGCTTTTCATATACTCAAAGACGCTTTACAGAGATTTTGAGAACATAGGGAAATGAATAAATAGATAAATAAGTAAATAAATAAATGAACAGAGAAAGGAGACAGAAGGTGAGGTGACCTTCAGTGGTTGAAGGCAGTACTGAACAGGTGAGACTTCAGCGATGTTTTGAATGTGGTGAGTGTGGAGGAGTCTCTAACGGTTTGGGGTAGTGAGTTCCATAGGGTGGGAGCAGCGATGGAGAAAGCCCTGTCCCCCCAGGATCTGAGTTTGGTCCGGATGTGGGGGGATAGGAGATTGGCAGCGGCAGAGCGGAGGGTGCAGGTGGGAGTGTGCCTGTGGAGGAGGTCGGTCAGGTAGGATGGGGCCAGGTTATGGAGGGCTTTGTAGGTTATGAGGAGGATTTTGTACTGGATTCTCTGGGGGATGGGGAGCCAGTGGAGTTTATAAAGGACGGGGGTGATATGGTCACGGATCGGGGTGTGTGTGAGTAGACGGGCAGCGGAGTTTTGAATGTATTGAAGTTTATTGATGATTTTTGAGGGTGCGCCATAGAGGAAGGAGGCTGTTGCAGTAGTCCAGACGGGAGGTGATGAAGGCGTAGATGAGGGTTTCTGCAGCTGTGGAGGAGAGGCATGGACGGAGACGGGCAATGTTTTTGAGGTGGAAGAAGGCTGTCTTTGTGATGTGTTTGATGTGTTTGTCGAAGGAGAGGGTTTGATCAAGGATGATTCCAAGATTCCGGATGTGAGGTGAGGTGAGGTGGATACTGGGAGACCATCAATGTTGAGGATGAAGTTTTGGGTGGATTTGGTGAGCGTTTTTGGACCAATGATGATGATTTCAGATTTGTTGCAATTGAGTTTGAGGAAGTTTGATTGAAGCCAAGATTTTATTTCAGTGATGCAGTTTGTCAGTGTAGAGTGTGTGGTGGGGGAGATTGACTTGGTGGAGATGAGGAGCTGGATATCATCGGCGAAGCAGTGGAAGTTGAGACCATGACGGCGGATTAATTGACCAAGGGGGAACAGGTAGAGGATGAAGAGGAGGGGGCCAAGGACTGAGCCTTGGGGGACACCTTGGGGGAGGGGAGCGGTGGGGGATTTACAGTTGTTAATGGAGATGAACTGGTGTCTGTCAGAGAGGTAAGATTTGAACCAGGATAGGGCTGTGCCAGTGATGTTAAGGGAGGTTTCAAGTCGGGTGAGGATAATGGAGTGATTTATGGTGTCAAAGGCGGCGCTGAGGTCAAGTAGGATGAGGATGTTGAGGTTGCCAGCGTCGGAGGAGAGGAGAATGTCGTTTGTGATTTTGAGGGGCGCAGTTTCAGTACAATGGTTGGAGCGGAATCCGGATTGGAAAGTTTCATACAGGTTATTGGTAGAGAGGTGGTATTTGTGTTGGGAAGCTACAGCACGTTCCAAAACTTTGGACAGAAAGGGTAGGTTGGAGATTGGTCTGAAGTTGTTTGGGGTGTCAGGGTTTAGACCAGGTTTTTTCAGAATGGGGGTGACAGCAGCGATTTTGAGGGATGGCAGGACGTTGCCAGTGGACAGGGAGGAGTTTATTGTTGCAGTGATAAGTGGAGAGAGAGCAGGAAGGCAGGCCTTGACAAAGCTGGAGGGGATGGGGTCCAGAGAGCAGGTGGCAGTTTTTATTCCTGTGAAGAGGTCAGAGAGGTCGGTGGTGGAGATTGGGGAGAACTGAGGCAGGGGCTGACAGGATAAGGGGGGGCAGGTGGTTTGAGGGGGAGCAGGTGCGTTGGTGGTTAAGGTGCTGTAGATGTTGTCTATTTTGCTTTGGAAGAATGAAAGGAAAGTGGTGCATTTGTCAACTGTGAATGATTCAACTGTGAATCAAGCATGATTTCCCCTTCATAAATCCATGCTGACTCGGAACGATCCTGTTACTGCTATCCAAATGCTCCGCAATTTCGTCTTTTATAATTGATTCCAACATCTTCCCCACCACCGATAGACTAACTGGTCTATAATTTCCTTTTTTCTCTCTCCCTCCTTCCTTAAAAAGTGGGATAACATTAGCTACCCTCCAATCCACAGGAACTGATCCTGAATCTATAGAACATTGGAAAATGATCACCAATGCATCCATGATTTCTAGAGCCACCTCCTTAAGTACTCTGGGATGCAGACCATCAGGCCCTGGGGATTTATCAGCCTTCTACCATTGGCCCTGACCTTACTCTCTTATCCCATCTGGAACTTTCCTTCCCATTTACGTGTAACACTAGCAAACCTGCCTGGCAGAATGTTGGTCCCCCTGAATAAAGATCAGCTCTGCCCAAGACCACTAGAAATGACAGAGTTGTAGATGTAGCCCAGTCTATCACACAGACCACACTTCCCACCACTGACTCCATCCACACTTCACGCTGCCTCGGGAAAGCAGCCAACATAATCAAGGACTACTTACACCCCGGCCATTCCCATTTCTCCCCTCTCCCAACACACAGAAGTTAGTAAGTACATCCCACCAGATTCAGGAACAACATCTTACCTGCTGTTATCAGGCTACTAAATGGTCCTCTCATTAGCTAGGGTGTAGTCCTGATCTTTCACTTTCAGTTTCAGTTTATTGTCACAAGGTAGAGTGAAAAGCTTTTGTTGCGTCCTAACCAGACAGCGGAAAGACAATACATCTTCCAACCTACCTCACTGTGGATCTTACACTTTTTTTAATCTGCACGCTCTTTGTTGCACAAACACTAACACTATATTCTGCACTCTGGTACTTTTCTCTTTGCACTACCAGTTGCATGTGTGTATGGTTGAGTGTCCTCATGTTCAGTCTGATTTGACACAGTGGTGCCACTAACCCACACAGCCGATGTAAATCTGATAACAGTACGTACCCACGGTGATGTAGTGGCCTCCTGTTGCTGCAATCCCTCGGGCAAAGACCGCTTCTGTGGGCAGAAGGATTCTCCATTAGAACCAGGATCACTGGCCCACCGTCCTGTCCCCACCTGATACAAAGTCAACACAACCATATCTCACTCCACACTCACAGTCAGAGCTGAGAACAGTAAGAACTTGAAATAAAGCAGGAAGAAGGCTTTCAACAACGCTATTGTCAACCACTGACACCCCATCCATTATGATCCCACGCTGGTTGCTTGTAATTCCCCAATGGTCCACCCTGGACAAACCACGCTGGCCACGCTCCCACCTACAGGAGCCCGAGAAACGTCACCTACGGGCTCAAGAACAGCTTCTTCCCCGCAACCAGCAGCATCTTGAGCACTGCACAACACTGACCTCAGCAACTCTGATCTAAGGACTGTGTCTTTGGTTACACTACAGCCTGGTTCAGTAACTTGACCCATGAACGAAGGAGACTACAGAGAGTGGTGGACCCTGCCCGGTCCATCACGGGTACTGACCACTCCACCATCGAAGGTCCATCACAGGACTGACCCCACCATCGAAGGTCCATCACTGTACTGACCCCACCAACAAAGGTCCATCACTGTACTGACCACCCCACCATCCCAGGTCCATCACTGTACTGACCCCACCATCGAAGGTCCATCACAGGACTGACCCCACCATTCCAGGTCCATCACTGTACCGACCACCTCACCATCGAAGGTCCATCACTGTACTGACCTCCCCACCATTGAAGGTACATCACTGTACTGACCCCACCATCGAAGGTCCATCACAGGACTGATCCCACCATCAAAGGTCCATCACAGGACTGACCCCACCATCGAAGGTCCATCACAGGACTGATCCCACCATCAAAGGTCCATCACAGGACTGATCCCACCATCAAAGGTCCATCACAGGACTGACCCCACCATCAAAGGTCCATCACAGTACTGATCACCCCACCATCGAAGGTCCTCCATCATAGGTACTGACCTCCCCACCATTCAAGGTATCTACAGAGAGTAGGTGGACTGCCCGGTCCATCACAGTACTGGCCTCCTCACCATCGAAGGGATCTACAAGAGACACTGCCTCAAAAAGGCAGCCAGTATCATTAGATACCCACACCACCCTGGCCACGCTCTCATCTCGCTGCTACCATCAGGAAGAAAGTACAGGAGCCTGAAAACCGTGACCTCCAGGTTCAAGAACAACTTTTTCCCAGCAGCCATCAGGCTGTTGAACCACTCTGCACAACACAAACCTCAACCTTAACTCAGTTTCCCCTCCTCCGTACACTCATCTCCCCTCCCCATGCCACATATTTCCCCTCTGTCCCCTCCCCCCTCCCACCCATATACCCCCCTCTGGCCTTACGTTTCACTCCTCTCCTGATCTCGCACACCTTTTGTCTCCTTTTCACCTCTAGCCTTTGCCACTTGATGGCACCTTTCCTGCAGCAGGGTGACCAGAAACTGAACACAAAGCTACAAGTGCGGTAAGGATGAGAGGGGTGGCGGACATGACTTCCATGACCACTCGTTGTTAAACCCTCTCTGAGCATGAGCAGAGCTGAGAGCAAACATGAACCCACTGTTACCTGTCTGTGCTTCTGGGGTGTCCATTGCGTGCCAGTACACCATGATGGAGCCGTCCGGTTCATACATCTGGAAAGACACAGCGCCGTGAGATACTGGCAACATTCACACCCGCGTTACAACAATTACCCATCTCTCACAGCCCCATTCCATCCCAAACACACCACTCCATTGTAACCACTTCACTGAGAGCATCTATCACAGAGACATCACCCTCTCAGGAAACATAGAAACATAGAAGATAGGTGCAGGAATAGGCACTGTGGCCTGATGAGCCAGCACCTCCATTCAATATGATCATGGCTGATCATCCAAAATCAGTACCCCATTCCTGCTTTCCCCCCGTATCCCTTGATTCCATTAGCCCTAAGAGCTAAATATAACTCTCTTGAAAACATCCAGTGAATTGGCCTCCACTGCCTTCTGTGGCAGAGAATTACGATGAGAGTCAATGATCGGGGGCAATGGATTAAAGTAACAGTGGGAACAACACTAAAGCTGGAACCCAGAATAGTCTCAGAAAATGGCTGGGAGCTTCACGTTCCCTGGCGTTAATATCACCAACGATCTGTTGTGGAACAACCGCATTGATGCGATGTCCACGAAGGCACCAATGCCTCGACTTCCCGAGGAGATGGAGGAGGTTCAGCATGTGTCCAGCGATTCTTCTACAGGTGCACCATAGAAAGCATTCTGTTGGTTTGCATCACAGCTTGCTTTGGGAACAGCTCTGCCCAAGACAAGCAATTGCAGAGTCGTAGATGTAGCCCAGTCCATCACACAGACTACACTCCCCACCATTGTAGATCCACCAGGTGGCGCCGTCAGCGATGGCAGCCTCGCCTGCAGTCTGTCTGTCATAGAAACATAGAAAATAGGTGCAGGAGTAGGCCATTCGGCCCTTCGAGCCTGCACCGCCATTCAATATGATCATGGCTGATCATCCAGCTCAGTCGCCTGTACCTGCCTTCTCTCCATACCCCCTGATCCCTTTAGCAAAAAGGGCCACATCTAACTCCCTCTTAAATATAGCCAATGAACTGGCCTCAACTACCTTCTGTGGCAGAGAATTCCACAGACTCACCACTCTCTGTGTGAAGAAATGTTTTCTCATCTCGGTCCTAAAAGACTTCCCCCTTCTCCTTAAGCTGTGACCCCTGGTTCTGGACTCCCCCAACATCGGGAACAATCTTCCCGCATCTAGCCTCTCCAACCCCTTAAGAATTTTATATGTTTCTATTAGATCCCCCCTCAGTCTTCTAAATTCCAGCGAGTACAAGCCCAGTCTATCCAGTCTTTCCTCATATGCAAGTCCCGCCATCCCAGGGATTAATCTGGTGAACCTTCTCTGTACTCCCTCTAAGGCAAGAACGTCTTTCCTCAGGTTAGGAGACCAAAACTGCACACAATACACCACAATACACCGTCAAAATCCTGTACAACTGCAGCAGAACCTCCCTGCTCCTAAACTCAAATCCTCTTGCTATGAATGCCAACATACCATTCGCTATGGTCTTTTTGTCTTTTTTGTTATTTTTAGTGTGTTTTAAAATTTTGTGTTAATGTTCTCTGGTTTGTTTTATGTGGGGGGGGGGGGGGGGGGGGTGGGCGGAGGGGTCAGGGGAACCTTTTTTCAATCTCTTACCTAGCCGGAGATGTGATTGTTTTCCGGATCGTATCTCCGGTTGTTCTGCGGCCTAACATCATGGAGCTGGCGGCCTTGCTCGAGACTGACTTTGAGCCCCACCGTGGGGCCTTGGACTTACCATCGGAGCCTGCAATCCCTTGCCTGGGATCGACGCTGCAACTGTGGCCTGCAGACTTCACCATCGAGAGCTCGCAGTCTCGGGTAGAGGCCGATGTCGGGAAGCTCCAAAGTCGCAGAAGCTACGCAAGGCCCCATTCCATCTCAAACACATCACTCCATTGTAACCACTTCACTGAGAGCATCTATCACAGAGGCATCACCCTCTCAGGAAACATAGAAACATAGAAGGTAGAAATATAGAATGCCCCTGATCATTGACTCTCATCGTAATTCTCTACCACAGAAGGCAGTGGAGGCCAATTCACTGGATGTTTTCAAGAGTTATATTGCCCTGGCAAGGGAGAGCTGAGATTCTCCCCCGATGCAGGAGCTTGATCGCCCCGACATGGAGGGCCCGGCCGCGGGAGCCAAAATCCCGTCAACGGAAGGCTCGAGACCCCCGACCGCAGGAGAACAAAGAAGGGAAGAAGATTGAACTTTTTTTGCCTTCCATCACAGTGAGGAATATGGAGGAGTCACTATGGTGGATGTTTATGTTAACATGTATTTTGTGTGTTCCGTTGCTTTTTATCGGTATGACTGTATGGCAAAGCAAATTCCTCGTATGCTGATTATGATGTAGCCCAGTCCATCACACAGACCACACTCCCCACCATCGACTCCATCTACACTTCACGCTGCATCAGAAAAGCAGCCAACATAATCAAAGACTTGTCCCACCCTGGTCATTCCATCTTCTCCCCTCTCCCGTCCGGCAGAAGGTACAGAAGCTTGAAAGCGCGCACCACCAGACTCAGGAACAGCTTCTTCCCCTCTGTTATCAGGTTTCTGAACGGTCCTTCCATGAGCTGGGGTACTGTCCGATTCACCTCTACCCCATTGTGGACATTGGACTTTGTCTCAGGAACTGATGCGCCACAATGCTGAGAACTATATCAATAGACAATAGGTGCAGGAGGAGGCCATTCGGCCCTTCGAGCCTGTACGCACCGCCATTCAATGTGATCATGGCTGATCATTCTCAATCAGTACCCCGTTCCTGCCTTCTCCCCATACTCCCTGACTCCGCTATCGTTAAGAGCTCTATCCAGCTCTCTCTTGAATGCATTCAGAGAATTGGCCTCCACTGCCTTCTGAGGCAGAGAATTCCACAGATTCACAACTCTCTGACTGAAAAGGTTTTTCCTCATCTCCGTTCTAAATGGCCTACCCCTTATTCTTAAACTGTGGCCCCTTGTTCTGGACTCCCCCAACATTGGGAACATGTTTCCTGCCTCTAACGTGTCCAACCCCTTAGTAACCTTGCGCTGTACCCTGCACTGTATCTTCCTTCCCCTTTGCTCTACCTATTGTACTGAGGTTGACTTGTTTGTATTTATGGACATGTTATCTGATCTGATTGTATGTCATGCAAAACAAGGCTTTTCACTGTACCTCGGTACATGTGACAATAATGAACCTGAACCTAAGCCTAGAGAAACAAGGCACTGCAGAAACCTCACCGAGCTCTCTGCTCACCTCATCAACACACTCTCTGCCTTCTCACCATCTCCTCAATCACTCTCCTGCTTACACCACTCCCAGAGAGCTCCAAGCCTCTCCCAGTCACTCCGTAGAAACAGAAAATAGGTGCAGGAGTAGGCCATCCAGCCCTTCCAGCCAGCACCGCCATTCAATATGTACATGGCTGAACATCCAAAATCAGTACCCCGTTCCTACTTTCTCCCCATACCCCTTGATTCCCTTAGCCTGAAGAGCTAAATCGAACTCTCTCTTGAAAACATTCAGTGAACTGGCCTCCACTGCCTTCTGTGGCAGAGAATTCCACAGATTCACAACTCTCCTGGTGAAAACGTTTTTCCTCATCTCTGTCCGAAATGGCCTTATTTCACTCCACACTAGGCTTGTATACACTGGAATTTAGAAGGATGAGAGGAGATATAATAATAATAATAATATTCATTTATTGTCATTGCAACGAGTACAACGAAATTAAAAAATAGCCTATCCTGACGGTGCGTACAAACATATATGCAATAAATGCAAAAACAAATAAATACAATTATATTAAGTACAAGATTTTTTAACGGTGTTGCCTAGTGCAAAGGTAGTGTTCAGTTCTCGTATGGCCCTGGGGTAAAAACTGTTCTTAAGTCTGTTTGTTCGGGATTTGATCGACCTGAAACGTCGACCAGAGGGCAGATGAACAAACAGACGGTGGCCGGGGTGGGATGGATCTTTTATTATTTTGCCTGCTCTACTGAGGCAGCGTAGGCTGAACAGGTGCTCCAGGGAGGGCAGTGAGCAGCCGATGATCTTCTGGGCCGTCGTGATGACCCTCTGAAGGGCTTTCCTGTCCCTTTCTGAGCAGCTGGCATACCATGTGGTTTTACAGTATGCCATCTTATCGAAACGTATAAGATTATTAAGGGGTTGGACACATTAGAGGCAGGAAACATGTTCCCAATGTTGGGGGAGTCCAGAACCAGGGGCCACAGTTTAAGAATAAGGGGCAGGCACTTTACACTTTGCACTTTACCCTGTCCAAAACTGTTACAACTGTTTCGTTTCGTTGGGTTGCTGCTGTCTAAATTACCTAAATTATTGCATCGTATGGGAGGCGCATTCCCAATCTCGTTGTACCCCTGGGTACAATGCCAATAAAGATATATTGTATTGTATTGTATTGTATTGTATTTAGAACTGAGATGAGGAAAAACTTTTTCAGTCCGAGAGTTGTAAATCTGTGGAAATCTCTGCCTCAGAAGGCAGTGGAGGCCAAGTCTCTGAATGCATTCAAGAGAGAGCTAGATAGAACTCTTAAGGATAGCGGAGTCAGGGGGTATGGGGAGAAGGCAGGAACGGGGTACTGATTGAGAATGATCAGCCATGATCACATTAAATGGCGGTGCTGGCTCGAAGGGCTGAATGGCCTCCTCCTGCATCTATTGTCTATTGTCACACAGACCGTACCTTCCATAACATATGTCTCATGAACACATTTGTACATGAAGGGGTGATTTGTGACCATTCTGACAGTGGATGCACATGTATTACCAGCAGTTGTCACGAGCCCTTGGGCTGCAGCAAGAACAGATTCCCCAGCCAGGGGGGCTGGTGAGCTGCCACCCTGCCCACCATACCTGGATGCCTTTCTGTGATGCCAACACCAGGAGAGTTCGAGAGGGCAGCACGCACCACGATGCCTGGGGAAAGGCAGAAAGTGTTCATCAGCAATCTCCACCTCCGTACAACACACGTGAGTCAAGAGTCAAGTGTTTTATTGTCATGTGTCCCAGACAGAACAATGACATTCTTACTTGCTGCAGCACAACACAATATGTAAACATAGTAACACTGTAAACAATATAATAAAGGAGAAAATAAAGTTTAGTGTGTGTATATGTACATACACACATATGCACTCACATATATATATAAACACACACACAAATATATAAATATAAACACACACACACATAAAAAACACACAATATTAGTGCAAAAAGATAACCAATGCCCCCAAGTCCATGTAGTTCAGAGCATATCCCACACACACACACGAACCACACCCACGTAGATACATGACATCACACGGACCACACCTCTGTACATACATGACCCATGTGCCACACACATGAGCCACATCTCTGTAGATACATGATGCACACACATGACCCACACCTCTGTATATACATGTCCCATACACACATGACCCACACCTCTGTACATACATGTCCCACACACACACATGAACCACACCTCTGTACCTACGTGCCACACATGACCGCCTCTGTACCCACGTGTCACACATGACCCACACCTCTGTACCCACGTGCCACGCATGAACCACACCTCTGTACCCACATGCCACACATGACCCTCTCTGTACCCACGTGCCACACATGACCCACACCTCTGTACCCACGTGCCACACACATGACCCACACCTCTGTACCCACGTGCCATACATGACCCACACCTCTGTACCCACGTGACACACACATGACCCACACCTCTGTACCCACGTGCCACACACATGACCCACACCTCTGCACCCACGTGCCACACACATGAACCACACGTGATGTACCTGCATGATGAGGGAGGAGCCTTGCCCACTGCCCCCCTCCTTGGACTGCAGCTGTCTGTGAGAAAGGTTGAGGCCGTCAGTGGAGGTGCTGACCAAGTTGACTAGGCTGCCATGGATGGCAGCAAAGTAGGTCAGCTTCTTGTGTGGAATGGGCAGCACGCTGAGGTTGTTGTAAAGGGCAGAGGCACTGCTCTTCATCTGAATACTCTTCTCCCTCTTGTACATCCTGCAGCAACAACAAACAAACATCCTGGGGTCACCGTGAACTGGCCTGGAGACTGCAGCAGGTAAGTGCTGGTGCTTCGTAGCACCAGTGACCCGGGCTTGATCCTGCCCTCAGGTGCTGTCTGTGTGGAGTTTGTGCGTTCCCCCCATGACCGCATGGGTTTCCTCCGGGTGCTCCGGTTTCCTCTCACATCCCAAAGACGTGCTGGTTTGTAGGTTAATTGGCCCTTTGTAAATTTCCCCCAGTGTGTAGGGAGTGGATGGGAAAATGGGACAACATAGAACTGGTGTGAATGGGTGATTGCTGGTCGGCCAAAGGGAATGTTTCCATGCTGGATCTCTAAAACTAAAAGCTACTTCCAAATTGTTGACGATGGGAGGTGAAGGGGAAATTTGGCGACTGTGAATGGTCCATGAACTCACCTCCCCCGCCAGTGGAAAGTTCTGGAAGGGGGACATGGTGACCTGTGCACACGGGAGTGGAGAGGCGGCTGCTGGAGGGGACGGATGGACGGTGGGTTTACGGTGCCCACATGCGGAGGTGTTGGCAGAGAGGCGATGGATGGACGGTGGGTTTACGGTGCCCATGGGCGGTGGTGTTGGTGGAGGTGATGGATGGACGGTGCGTTTACGGTGCCCATGGGCGGTGGTGTTGGTGGAGGTGATGGATGGACGGTGGGATTACGGTGCCCATGGGCGGTGGTGTTGGTGGAGGTGATGGATGGACGGTGGGTTTACGGTGCCCACGGGCGGTGGTGTTGGTGGAGGTGATGGATGGACAGTGCGTTTACGGTGCCCACGGGTGGTGCTGGAGGGGATGGATGGAAGGTGGGTGCCCACGGGCGGTGGTGTTGGCGGAGGTGCCGTGTGAGGCGATGGATGGACGGTGAGTTTACGGTGCCCACGGGCAGTTGTGCTGATGGAGAGGCGGCGGATGGACAGTGTGTTTACGGTGCCCATGGGTGACACGGGATGCCCCTCAGCAGCGGGGCGGGCGGGCGGATGGAGCACAGCCTGCGGTAGCTGCACGGGGTGATGGTGGAAGGAGCCGATGTTGGGCATGGCGCTGGGCCAGGCCTACCCCTACTTCACCCATCCAGTGCCGCCACCACACCCGGCCTTAACGGGAGGAAAGAAGGAACTGCATATCTCCCTCGCCCCAGATCAGACTGTTCATAGACTTGGAAGATGCAAGATGGCGTCGGAACATGGCGACTGTCCAGAGATGATCGGTTGTACTTGTGTACGTCAGGATTAGCCTGGAGAGCGTGCGGAACAATCTCTCCACTGCGCATAATATCCCAACATAATAAATCAAGAGTGTTTTATCATCGTGTATACCGAAACAGAACAGTTAAATTCTTACTTGCACCACCACTTCCTCTAAGAAATGAGAATCAAAAGGACCGCAGATGCTGGAAATGTGAAGCAACAACCAAATATTGTGGAAATGCTCAGGTCAGGCAGCGTCTGTGGAGAGAGAAACAAAGTGAACTCCACAGTGAAGCCTGCGTCTCTCCACAGACATTCCCCCAACATGCTAGAGATAGACACAACATGCTGGAGTAACTCAGCGGGACAGGCAGCATCTCTGGGTGGAAGGAATGGGTGACGTTTCGGGTCAAGACGCCTCTCCAACAAGCTCATTGCTCCAGCATGTACTGGTCATTGGACCAACTTCCCCACAATCCTGATATCATCTTGCAAAACTGTTTATCAGTTTAAATATTTAAATAGTTAAAACTTCCCACAGACCCCCCTCCCACAGACCCCCCCACTCCGCAGACCCCCAACTCCCCAAAGACCACCCACTCCCCACAGACCCCCTACCCCACAGACCTCCAATTCCCTAGACCCCCCTCTGTCAACCACAGCCACCCCCTCCCCAAAAGACTCCCCCACTCCCCACAGAACCCCCCACTCCCCACAGACCCCCTACCCCAGACCTCCAATTCCCCAGACCCCCCTCTGTCAACCACAGCCACCCCCTCCCCAACAAACCCCCTGCACTGCCCATCCCCCTGACATAACCCCCCCCCCCAGTCCACACAAACCCTTCCCCATCATAGAAAACCAACCCTCCCTCAGATCCCGTATCCCCTCCCCTCCCCCCACCGTCCTCCCCTCAGACCCCCCTCCCCCCACCCCTCCCTCCCACTGCACTCCCCCCTCCCCCCCACACCCCCCTCCCCTCCACACTCCCCTCCCCACACACTCCCCTCCCCCACACACACACACCCCTGCCTCCGCACTCCTCCCCGCCCCCACCCCCCTCCCCTCCGCACTCCCCCCTCCCCACACACACCCCCTCCCCCCCTCCCACACACACCCCCTCCCCCCCTCCCCACACTCCCCTCCACACCCCCTCCCCCTCCACACCCCCTCCCCACACACTCCCCCCCTCCACACACCCCCTCCCCTCCCCACACTCCCCCCTCCCCCTCCCCCCACACCCCCCTCCCCCCACACACTTCCCCTCCCACCCTCACCCCCCTCCCCCCCCCCACACACTCCCCTCCCCACCCACACCCCCCTCCCCTCCACACCCCCTCCCCTCCGCACTCCCCCCTCCCACACACCCCCCTCCCCCCCACCCACCACACACCCCCTCCCCCCTCCCCACACACTCCCCTCCACAACCCCCTCCCCTCCACATCCCCCTCCCCCCACACACCCCTCCCCTCCACACCCCCCTCCCCTCCACACCCCCCCTCCCCTCCACACCCCCCCCTCCCCTCCACACCCCCCACACCCCCCCTCCCCCCACCACCCCCCCTCCCCTCCACACCCCCTCCCCTCCACACCCCCCTCCCCTCCACACCCCCTAACCCTCACACCCCCCTCCCCTCCACACCCCCCACAACCCCCTCCCCTCCACACCCCCCCTCCCCTCCACACCCCCCTCCCCACACACCCCCTCCCCTCCACACACCCCTCCCCACACACCCCCCCTCCCCTCCACACCCCCTCCCCTCCACACCCCCACACCCTCCCACCACACCCCCCTCCTCTCCACACCCCCTCCCCTCCACACCCCCCACCCCTCCACACCCCCCCTCCCCTCCACACCCCCCCTCCCCTCCACACCCCCCTCCCCTCCACACCCCCCTCCCCTCCACCCCCCCCTCCCCTCCACCCCCCCCTCCCCTCCACACCCCCACACCCCCCCTCCACACCCCCCTCCCCTCCACACCCCCACACCCCAACCTCCCCTCCACCCCCCTCCCCTCCATCCCCACACCCCACACCCCCACACCCCTCACCCCACCCCCCACACCCCCACACCCCCACCCCTCCACACCCACACCCCTCCACACCCCTCCCCCTCCACACCCCACACCCCCTCCCCCCCACCCCCCTCCACACCCCCCTCCCTCCACACCCCCTCCCCCCCACACCACCCTCCCCTCCACACCCCCTCCCCTCCCACCCCCCACACCCCCCTCACCCCCCTCACCCCACACCCCTCACACCCCCACACCCCCCACACCCTCCACACACCCCTCCCCTCCACACACCCCTCCCCTCCACACCCCCTCCCCTCCACACCCCCCTCCCCTCCACCACCCTCCCCCCACACCCCCCTCCCATCACACCCCCTCCCCCACCCACCCCTCCCACCCCCCTCCCTACACCCCCTCCCCTCCACACCCCCTCCCCTCCACACCCCCCTCCCCTCCACACCCCCTCCCCTCCACACCCCCCTCACTCCACTCCCTCCACACACCCCTCCCCTCCACACCCCCCTCCCCTCCACACCCCCTCCCTCCCACACCCCTCCCCTCCACACCCCCTCCCCTCACACCCCCCTCCCTCCCCACCCCCTCCACACCCCCCACACACCCCCCTCACCTCCCCACACCCCCTCCCCTCCACACCCCCCTCCCCTCCATACCCCCACACCCCCTCCCCTCCCACACCCTCCTCCCCTCCACACCCCGTCCCCTCCACACCCCCTCCCCTCCACACCCCCCCTCCCCTTCCACACCCCCCTCCCTCCCTCCACACCCCCACACCCCCCTCCCCACAGCCCCTCCCCTCCACACCCCCCTCCCCTCCACACCCCCACACCCCCTCCCCTCCACACCCCCCTCCCCTCAACACCCCCCTCCCCTCCACACCCCCCTCCCCCCCACCCCCCTCCCCCCACACCCCCCTCCCCTCCACACCCCCCTCCCCCTCCACACCCCCCCCCCCACACCCCCTCCCCTCCACACCCCCCCCACACCCCCCTCCCCTCCCCACACCCCCCTCCCCCCCACCCCCCCCCTCCCCCCCACACCCCCCTCCCCTCCACACCCCCCTCCCCTCCACACCCCCCTCCCCTCCACACCCCCCTCCCCTCCACACCCCCCTCCCCCCCACACCCCCTCCCCTCCACACCCCCCTCCCCTCCACACCCCCCCCACACCCCCTCCCCCCCACACCCCCTCCCCTCCACACCCCCCCCCACACCCCTCCCCTCCACACCCCCCCCCACACACCCCCCTCCCCCCCCACCCCCTCCCCCCCACACCCCCACCCCCCATCCCCTCCACACCCCCTCCCCCCCACACCCCTCCCCTCCCCCACACCCCCCCCCCCCACACCCCCTCCCCTCCCCCCACACCCCCTCCCCCCCACACCCCCTCCCCTCCCCCTCCACACCCCTCCCCTCCCCTCCCCCCTCCACACCCCCTCCCCCC